>NW_026606816.1:30000-35000 GCF_029890125.1 Rhinichthys klamathensis goyatoka | reverse complement strand
ATGACAAATGTTTGTGAAACAATAAAGCCTGTTGAAGTATGCACAACATTAACCCTGCTTGCTTTTTAATGGGCTGAAATTCAACATGGTCGTGTATTTCAGCTGTGCATATTTCAATTCAAAACATTTCACACACATTTTTATCATTAAAAATGCTTTTCCTGCAGATCCCAGATGTGAAATGTCGAATATGAGCCTCTGAATTTGTAAAGTGAAATAAAATGGACTGAAAATGTGAAATTATAGGTTGTATTTTTAAACTGACCGAATATTTTGGAAGTGAAATCTGAAAGTTGAAAATGGATTATTGAATATCGCGAGTCTGATCGCATTATGAGCGCGCCACACTCTCTGTTCTCAACACTACACCTGTCTTCTGTTTCAGCCTTGACCGCATACACATACCTCACCATCTTCGACCTCTTCAGGTACGTGCCATTTCTGATATTCACACTATATATAAGCTTGTTCCACATCTACACTTGTGTTTCTGATGTAAAGTCATGTTAGTCGATGAGTGCTGTGTGGTGCACCAGTGCTGAGAACATAGATGTGTAAAAATTAGATTTTATTGCTCTGTTTTAACCTGTTGCACAAGTCAAACAAAACATCTTTAGATTTGTAAGTATTACTTATAAACCACTATTTGCTTAGAAAAGTACCCAAAATTACAGTGGCGCATTGCTGCCACATACATATTATTTACACTCAATTATGTCGTAATAAAGAGAGGGTATGTCGTTAAAATGGCATCTTTCTCTCGTAATAACGACATATGTCATTAAAACGTTTATTATAAAGTGCCTATAAATGGGATACGCAATAAAACAATTCCAATGTGTTTATTACTCCCACACACACACTCGCTGCTATAGGCTAATTATGAGCGGTCCTTTACCTTAGAAGCGGTCCATGGCCCCAAAAGGTTTGTTTAGAAGAAGGCTATCTGTGATGAACTGTACATCAGTTAACCACCACAATCCCGTGCTGTGGGCACTGCCATTGATGCAGACCACGAAAGGTATGTTATGCTATTTGCTTCTACTCTTCGAACGTGGAAGTGTGATAAAGGCACTATATATATATCTGTACTATATATCACTGTATAACATGTCCTTTCAACGAGAAAAAGGTGTTGTTAAAAAGACATATCTCGTTATTACGAGAAAAGATGTGGTTAAAACAGCCTTTTCTCGTTATTACAAGAAAATGTTAAAACGACATAACATCTCGTTATTGCGAGAACATATGTTAAAATGACATAACATCTCGTTATTACGAGAAAAAATGTGGTTTAAACGACATAACATCTCGTTATTACGAGAAAAGATGTGGTTTAAACGACATAACATCTCGTTATTGCGAGAAAATGTTAAAACGACATAACATCTCGTTATTACGAGAAAAGATGTGGTTTAAACAACATAACATCTCGTTATTACGAGAAAAAATTTGGTTTAAAAGACAACATCTCGTTATTGCGAGAAAATATGTTAAAACGACATATCTTGTTATTACGAGAAAAAATGTGGTTTAAACGACATAACATCTCGTTATTGCGAGAAAAGATGTGGTTTAAACAACATAACATCTCGTTATTACGAGAAAAGATGTGGTTTAAACAACATAACATCTCGTTATTACGAGAAAAGATGTGGTTAAAACGACATATCTCGTTATTGCGAGAAAATATGTTAAAACGACATAACATCTCGTTATTACGAGAAAAGATGTGGTTTAAACGACATAACATCTCGTTATTGCGAGAAAATATGTTAAAACGACATAACATCTCGTTATTACGAGAAAAAATGTGGTTTAAACAACATAACATCTCATTATTACGAGAAAAAATGTGGTTTAAACGACAACATCTCGTTATTGCGAGAAAATATGTTAAAACGACATATCTCGTTATTAGGAGAAAAGATGTGGTTTAAACAACATAACATCTCATTATTACGAGAAAAAATGTGGTTTAAACGACGTAACATCTCGTTATTGCGAGAAAATATGTTAAAACGACATAACATCTCGTTATTACGAGAAAAGATGTGGTTTAAACAACATAACATCTCATTATTACGAGAAAAAATGTGGTTTAAACGACAACATCTCGTTATTGCGAGAAAATATGTTAAAACGACATATCTCGTTATTAGGAGAAAAGATGTGGTTTAAACAACATAACATCTCATTATTACGAGAAAAAATGTGGTTTAAATGACATAACATCTCGTTATTGCTAGAAAAGATGTGGTTTAAACGACATAACATCTCGTTATTGCGAGAAAAGATGTGGTTAAAACGACATAACATCTCGTTATTACGAGAAAAAATGTGGTTTAAATGACATAACATCTCGTTATTGCTAGAAAAGATGTGGTTTAAACGACATAACATCTCGTTATTGCGAGAAAAGATGTGGTTAAAACGACATAACATCTCGTTATTACGAGAAAATATGTGGTTAAAACGACATAACATCTCGTTATTACGAGAAAAGATGTTAAAACAACATAACATCTCATTATCTCATTAAAACGTTTATTATAAAGTGCCTATAAATGGGATACGCAATAAAACAATTCCAATGTGTTTATTACTCCCACACACACACTCGCTGCTATAGGCTAATTATGAGCGGTCCTTTACCTTAGAAGCGGTCCATGGCCCCAAAAGGTTTGTTTAGAAGAAGGCTATCTGTGATGAACTGTACATCAGTTAACCACCACAATCCCGTGCTGTGGGCACTGCCATTGATGCAGACCACGAAAGGTATTTTATGCTATTTGCTTCTACTCTTCGAACGTGGAAGTGTGATAAAGGCACTATATATATATCTGTACTATATATCACTGTATAACATGTCCTTTCAACGAGAAAAAGGTGTTGTTAAAAAGACATATCTCGTTATTACGAGAAAAGATGTGGTTAAAACAGCCTTTTCTCGTTATTACAAGAAAATGTTAAAACGACATAACATCTCGTTATTGCGAGAACATATGTTAAAATGACATAACATCTCGTTATTACGAGAAAAAATGTGGTTTAAACGACATAACATATCGTTATTACGAGAAAAGATGTGGTTTAAACGACATAACATCTCGTTATTGCGAGAAAATGTTAAAACGACATAACATCTCGTTATTACGAGAAAAGATGTGGTTTAAACAACATAACATCTCGTTATTACGAGAAAAAATTTGGTTTAAAAGACAACATCTCGTTATTGCGAGAAAATATGTTAAAACGACATATCTTGTTATTACGAGAAAAAATGTGGTTTAAACGACATAACATCTCGTTATTGCGAGAAAAGATGTGGTTTAAACAACATAACATCTCGTTATTACGAGAAAAGATGTGGTTTAAACAACATAACATCTCGTTATTACGAGAAAAGATGTGGTTAAAACGACATATCTCGTTATTGCGAGAAAATATGTTAAAACGACATATCTCGTTATTAGGAGAAAAGATGTGGTTTAAACAACATAACATCTCATTATTACGAGAAAAAATGTGGTTTAAACGACGTAACATCTCGTTATTGCGAGAAAATATGTTAAAACGACATAACATCTCGTTATTACGAGAAAAGATGTGGTTTAAACAACATAACATCTCATTATTACGAGAAAAAATGTGGTTTAAACGACAACATCTCGTTATTGCGAGAAAATATGTTAAAACGACATATCTCGTTATTAGGAGAAAAGATGTGGTTTAAACAACATAACATCTCATTATTACGAGAAAAAATGTGGTTTAAATGACATAACATCTCGTTATTGCTAGAAAAGATGTGGTTTAAACGACATAACATCTCGTTATTGCGAGAAAAGATGTGGTTAAAACGACATAACATCTCGTTATTACGAGAAAAAATGTGGTTTAAATGACATAACATCTCGTTATTGCTAGAAAAGATGTGGTTTAAACGACATAACATCTCGTTATTGCGAGAAAAGATGTGGTTAAAACGACATAACATCTCGTTATTACGAGAAAATATGTGGTTAAAACGACATAACATCTCGTTATTACGAGAAAAGATGTTAAAACAACATAACATCTCATTATTACGAGAAAAGATGTCATTAAAACGACATCTTGTTATTATGACATAATTGTGTGGGAAAGTAGTCAGTATGTGGCAGCGCCACTGTACAAAATAAACCCAAAAGTACCCATATTTGTAGAAGTTGAAGTGCTTTCCTCAGTCAGGACAAATCTAATGAGATGTGAACTGGTGATGATGGAAAACAGATTTATTGAATAATCATAGTTGCATTTGAGCCAAAGCTGACTTCTTCTGACCATAGACACGCTCAACAAGTGTTAGTCCAACCAGAAACCCTCTAGCCTGTGGCGACCAATGAGCACAGCGTAAGATTGTGTGACATGAACATTGAGCCCTGTTGCCCTGTACATGTTAAAGGCCTCATGGCACCAGGAATCATATCAGAGCTCATTGTGCTATAAATAATGCGAGTTTCAGACCTCAAACATTTAAAATCGTTCAATAGTTGTTTTAGCTGGTGTGAGTCTCTAATGTGTGGTGTCTCCCTCAGTCTGATCACATGTCTGCTGAGTTTCTGGGTGACCGTGAAGAAGCCCAGTCAACTCTACTCGTTTGGGTAAGAAGCGTTCTTCTGAGGCTCTCTCTCTTCACACTTCTCACACATGCAGCGTTTGGAGTCTATGGTGTTCATACTGATACCGTAGTGAAACCACCAAGAGTGAATAAGTAGACCATGTGACTGACGTTTGTGGCCGATAGATCCATATTTCTCTTTTTTAAGGAATGTAAATGAGGCAGAAGTGCAGCGTGTTCAATACATCATACTGTTAACATAACTAGTTCTGCTTGTGAAACCTCTTTCCAGTGCCATAAACACTTTATGCAACAGTTCTGTAAGTTGTGAGTTGTGTGAGAATCGCATGTGATCTAGGACTTTATACAGTGCTTCAGTGAAGACCCTCACAGCCTG
>NW_026606816.1:0-27500 GCF_029890125.1 Rhinichthys klamathensis goyatoka | reverse complement strand
CTCACTCACTCTCACACACACTCACTCACACACACACACACACTCACACACAGACACACACACTCACACACTCACTCACAGACACACACTCACACACACTCACTCACACACACACTCTCTCTCACAGACACACACTCACACACACTCACTCACACTCACACACTCACTCACACACTCACTCACTCACACACTCACACACAGACACACACACACACACACACACACACACACACACACACACACACACACACACACACTCACACACAGACACACTCACACACTCACTCACACACACTCTCTCACAGACACACACTCACACACACTCACTCACACACACTCTCTCTCACAGACACACACTCACACACACTCACTCACACTCACACACTCACTCACTCACACACTCACACACAGACACACACTCACACACACTCTCTCTCACAGACACACACTCACACACACTCACTCACACACACTCTCTCTCACAGACACAGACACACACTCACACACACTCACTCACTCACACACACACACTCACACACACTCACTCACACACACTCACTCACTCACACTCACACACTCACTCACAGACACACACTCACTCACACTCACTCACTCACACACACTCTCACAGACACTCACTCACTCACACTCACACACTCACTCACAGACACACACTCACTCACACTCACTCACTCACACACACTCACTCACTCACTCACACACTCTCTCACAGACACACACTCACACACACTCACTCACACTCACTCACTCACACACACTCTCTCTCACAGACACACACTCACTCACTCACACACACTCACTCACTCACACACACACTCATTCACTCACTCACAGACACACGCTCACACACGCACAGACACACACTCACACACACACTCACACACGCACAGACACACACTCACAGACACACACTCACTCACTTACACGCACACACACACACTCACACTCTCTCTCACAGACCCTCACACGCGCGCACACACTCTCTCACAGACACACACTCACACACACTCACTCACTCACACGCACACATTCACACATGCACAGACACACACACTCACACTCTCTCTCACAGACACACGCACACACTCACACACGCACAGACACACACACTCACACTCTCTCTCACAGACACACACACACACTTACACTCTCTCACAGACATGCACACACTCGTCTCACACACACACACACACACACACACACACACACTTACACTCTCTCTCACAGACACACGCACACACTCACACATACATTAAGGGCCTTATATACTCATGGCAGAGTTCTTTATTCTTCATTTGGGGGTAAAAAAGTTCGAAATATGACCAGCGATTATAGACAGACAGACACACACACACACACACACGCGCACACCCACAGACACACACTCTCTCACAGACCAGCGATTATACTGTTAGCGAACACCCTGACTCCGCCCACATTTAGATGAATATGTGAATATGTGCTGCTCTTTCCTCTCAGTAACAGAATAAACACACGATACCAATGTCAGCGGTGAGAAAACAGCAGTTCAGAAAGCATCTGATCGTGTGTGTGTGTGTGTGTGTGTGTGTGTGTGTGTGTGTGTGTGTGTGTGTGTGTGTGTGTGTGTGTGTGTGTGTGTGTGTGTGTGTGTGTGTGTGTGTGTGTGTGTGTGTGTGTGTGTGTGTGTGTGTGTGTGTGTGTGTGTGTGTGTTTTAGGGGGCGTCTGCTGGTGGGAACATTCGTGGCTCTGTTTTTCAATCTGTTGACTCTACTGTCTGTCAAGAACAAGCCGTTCGTCTTCGTGTCTGAAGGTAAGCTCTTCTCACACACAGCGTTTGTCTTCACACACTCTGGGCAGCTCCTGATGCGAGTTCATGAGTCCGGCCTCGCGCGGGACACACTGCAGGAGTGCTGACCCGTGCCCGTTATAGCGTTATAGTCAACCAGATATATTTGTGCTCTTCTCATGGCGTTAGATATAGGGCTGCAACAAACGATTATTTTGATAATCGATTAATCTAACGATTATTAGAACGATTAATCGACTAATCGTCGATTATTTCGCAGACTAATCAGTAAGTTTGGAACGATTATTCAGCTTTTCCAATTAGTTAAAACATTGAGTTATACATATCTAACATATTCTATACATATTATCTAACTATAATATAAAAAAAGAAAATCACTTCAGCTTTTGAAATAGTTGTTTTAATGAACTTTGAGCCAACTAAACAGGTCATTCTCTTTAAGTTTTCAGATTTCGGTCCAACTCAAATCACACTCAAATGCTCTCTAAGCATTGTTTAATAGGCCCACTGCTTTTCTTAGAACTGAAACAGAAAAAGGGACATTAACTTCAGGTCACAAAGAATGGTAAAATATTAATCTGCAAACAATTATTATAAGTATAAAATTACAATCTTTTTTTACATGACAATTGAGCTGACAGAGACGTTCTCATTCACCTTTTAATTTATAGTATGATAAAGTAACTGCCATGATATTCTTCCTATATCATAGGAAGGATATAACATCTCGTTTTGTAAGTCTTCATGATTATTGAACAAAATACAGGCAAGTGATAAGACTATAATAATACCTAATATACTAATAGTGTTACAATAATAAAAACAGCCCTGACTCCTAAGCTCGATCAAGCTTTATTCTATGCAAAATAAGTCATCACATTACTGTAATTATATTACTATTGATAATATTATTACTATTATTAGTAGTATTGCATTCTCTAATAAAGAGAGATTTGCCGCTGGTTAGTAAGCTCCAGCTGGAGAACACTCACTTCTCACCGGCTCCTCTTTTGCCGGGATGTTTCCTCTTGCACTCCAACATGCATGTTGTGCTTTTTCACGGGAGAAAAGCAAGTTGCGCCTTGCAATTATTGCACACGACAGCATTCTTGATTTGAAGTTTTGTGAAACTTTCCCAAACCTAAACCTTGCTAGTTCGGATTCGTTTGCACTGTCATAATTCGCGCTGTGTTTTCTTCTACCGCAATAGCATTTGTAAGGGCTGCACTACACTCTAGCGCTACAGCGCCGTAGCGGTCAAATCGCGATATTGCAGGCCCTTACATTAGGTCACGTGAGATCAAACGACTACTCGACAACAAAGATATTTGTCGACAAATTTTTATTGTCGACGTTGTCGACAACGTCGACTAATCGTTGCAGCCCTAGTTAGATATACGCTGTGTTTTGGCAAAGCTTCATTTAATTGAACTCAAATCAAAGTCGAGCTATGGCTTAGTGCACTTAACAGCTGCGCCGTCATCATGAGTGTGTGTGATGAGCTGATGGTGCTCCTGACCCGGGGTGGTGTATTCTGTATAATCTCCTGAATGTGTGGACGGATGATTGGAAGATTCCACTAGATTTGTAAGATATTGTTAGTGAATCTGTTTTCACAGATAATGCAGTTTTCCACAAACTCTTGCAGGGGAAGAAGTTACGGCACGAGTAATGTTATACGGGTGTGTAAATCTGGGTGTGCTTTCATCATTTAGATGCCATGACCCCAGATATGATCATCCTCACGCGATCGACCCCGTCCTACAAATTAAAAAGCAGCTTTATATTTTCATGTATAAAGATTCAATTTATGCTATAAAAAAATGTAGTTTCTGTTACATTTAAGCCTTTTCTATTCACTATAGTTCTGCACTGTTAGATGTATATTTCCTTTAAATAATGTTGATTTAAATACAAATTATTAATTAAAACAACTTTTTTTTAAAATCAAAAGCATTAATTAATCTTTACTTCTTTTTCTCTAAACGTTTGCATTGATCCACTAGCACTCTTGCGGCCCACAGTGTGAAAACACTGTAAAGCAAAAATTTGTATTCTTCTGAAATATTCATTTTTCATTAATAAGTGTTTTATTGTTTGTTATTATTATTATATTCAAATTTATCCTATAGAACAGTGTGAATGAGACCATCACATCTAAAAAGAGGATTGAGTCCACTTTAAAGTCGATGCGCAGATATCCTGTTCAACTCTCTCAAACTGCACCCGATTGATGCATTCAACTTTAAATGTACAGTATTTTCTGTTTGTGTGTGTGTGTGTGTGTGTAGCTGCGAGCACCAGCTGGCTTCAGGAGCACGTGGCCGACCTGAGCCGAAGGTAAGAACGTCTCGCTCCGTCACATGTGTAATAAACTGACGTGTGTGTGTGATAAACGGAGCGCTGATGCTCAGTGTGTGTGTGTGTGTGTGTGCAGTGTGTGTGGACTGATCCCGGCGCTGAGCAGCGTTCTCCTGCCCAGGATGAACCCGTTTGTGCTGATCAACCTCGCGGGAGCCTTCGCTCTGGGCATCACCTACATGCTCATCGAGATCAGGTGAGGACACGCGTGTGCAGTCACGAACACTAAGAGCGCTCACCTCTTCCTGAAATCAATCAATCAGAGTTTCAACCGTCAATAAAACAGCTGGAGAACAATAACATTATCCTCAATAACACTTTCAGTGTCTATAACTCTACATTAATAACTCTTCTGAAACAGACATGCACTAGATTACACATTCATTATATCTTTACCTGTTCTTCAATATTTAATGTGTTTGAATAAATCTATCATGAAAACAAATGTTTATCCATTTAAATATTTATATTTAAACAAAAAATTGGAGTATAAACATATTATTACAAAAAACTGTCTTGTACTAAGATGTAAATATTAGTCTTCAGATCAGCTGTTAATTGTAACCTGTGATATTACAGTAATGCAGCGACTGTTCACAGAGATTACTGGAGAAAAACACTGTTCCTGATACATATAAATCAATCCATATCCAATCAAATTGAATCCAGTTTGTGAATTTAAATAAAATAGAATCGTGAAATTTGTCAATGCCCAGCCCCGTTCACACTACAAGCGGCAAAGCGACACGATACCATTCATTTCAATGTTGAGCGGGCGGTTTCCGGCGACAGGAGGGGGCGTGTCCAGCGACCGTTAGCGACCGGAGGGGCGTGTCCAGCGACCGTTAGCGACCGGAGGGGCGTGTCCAGCGACCGTTAGCGACCGGAGGGGCGTGTCCAGCGACCGTTAGCGACCGGAGGGGCGTGTCCAGCGACCGTTAGCGACCGGAGGGGCGTGTCCAGCGACCGTTAGCGACCGGAGGGGCGTGTCCAGCGACCGTTAGCGACCGGAGGGGCGTGTCCAGCGACCGTTAGCGACCGTAGGGGCGTGTCCAGCGACCGTTAGCGACCGGAGGGGCGTGTCCAGCGACCATTAGCGACCGGAGGGGCGTGTCCAGCGACCGTTAGCGACCGGAGGGGCGTGTCCAGCGACCGTTAGCGACCGGAGGGGCGTGTCCAGCGACCGTTAGCGACCGGAGGGGCGTGTCCAGCGACCGTTAGCGACCGGAGGGGCGTGTCCAGCGACCGTTAGCGACCGGAGGGGCGTGTCCAGCGACCGTTAGCGACCGGAGGGGCGTGTCCAGCGACCGTTAGCGACCGGAGGGGCGTGTCCAGCGACCGTTAGCGACCGGAGGGGCGTGTCCAGCGACCGTTAGCGACCGGAGGGGCGTGTCCAGCGACCGTTAGCGACCGGAGGGGCGTGTCCAGCAACGAGACAAAGTTGAGATCTGTTCAACTTTATGCAAATGAAGAGCGACTTTCGGGAGCGACAACCAATAGGAGTGAAGTCAGTGGAGTCACGTGATCGGTCACTCTTCAGTGCCGAGTCCGACCGAGGCAAGTGAACGAGAAGCTCATTTTAGCAGTCAGAAACTGTCCTATAATTAATGATAGGTCCCCGTCAGGGATGGAAATTAGCACCCGCCACCAGCCAAATGCGGGTGATTTTGTGTTGTGGCGGGTAAACTCGCTTCACCTACCGGCCACCGTGGCGGGTAAATAAAAATAGCATACTGTTTCACCCGGACGGCGGATCATCATGGTGCGTTCACACCAGACGAGAATAGAGCGTCTGGCGCGAGTGATTTCATCAATGCAAAGACGCGTTACGCGCGTAAAAAATTCCTGCGGCGCGAATGAGGTGTAGAGCGCGCCGTGGTAGATGCGAATACGCCTCATTCGCGCGGCAAGTTCGAGCGTCTGACGCGTTCCACGCGCATGATTTTATTGAGTGCTTTTGTGCATTCACGCGTTTGACGCGAATTTGCGTCTGCCGCCCGAGTTGAAAAATCTGAACTTTAGCGTCAATTCGCGCCGCGTTAACCAATCAGGAGCCTAGCTGCTGTCACGTGGTGAAGTATCTGGATGCTTCAATAAATTATTTTGTACTAAATGCCTGGTGTGGTTCTAATGCACAACAAAGCAAATATTTTATCACATAAAACTTGATTTCAATATATGAGACATATTAATTTTGTATTGAATGCTATTTATTCCATTTCATATCTAGATTATATTAAATATTATTCTAATGTAAAGGCAACCAACATACTATAGCTCATAAATCCGTGTCTGGAGAGAGTTGTGTGAGAGAGAAAAAAATCACAGGACAGGTTATTTACTTTTGGAGGCTGGCTCAATTTATCATCAAAACAAAAATAAATGACAGATTAGGTGGATGAGGCCGAGGGTGAGAGAAAGAGAAAATGTCAGTATTTCATTGAGACTTGAGATTAAATAAACTGCCCAAGTATTCTTGTAGTATTAATTTTCACATGCAGTTACACATTGTCGGTTAAAAAGCAAGAAAGTGGCTGGTAAAAACATTGAGTGGCTGGTAGATTTTGAAATCCAGCAGCCACAGTGGCCGGTGGACAAAAAAGTTAATTTCCATCCCTGGTCCCCGTGTGCATACAGTGGTGTTCACCGTACTGACTCCGAGACTGAAGGGTTTCGGGAACTCGGATAGACCGGTATTTGCCCGTTTGCTGCAGTTAAATAGCCGCGATGGCAAAGAGCACTCACTGTTTCTCGTTCATCTTTAATATTATGCATTTTATGTACTGATTCCATTTATATTTAGACTTTTCCTTCCAAAATGTTTGTTTGTAGCGGCAAGAAAACGTATTTGTTGTCTAACATAGAGTAACATCCGTGAATGTCACTCACAAACATCACTAGGGATCCAGTGGTGGGAACGCCCTCCAGCGCAGCCACCGCCGCTGTAGTGTGAACGCAGCTTAACTCTATACTCCAACCACAACAGAGGATTTCTACACAGATTAAATAACACGGCACATATTGTATTACTCCTACATCTCTTTGAATTCCTCCCTTATGTGATGTTGTGTGCTTGTTGTGCAGTAACTATCACGCGATGGACACCGCGTCTGCCGTGGCCATCGCCCTCATGACCTTCGGCACCATGTACCCGATGAGTGTGTACAGCGGGAAGGTGCTGCTGCAGGTGTGTGTGATCACGTGTGTGTACTGACACCTGTGTGATGCGCAGACTTCACACACTCACGGCTGTCCTCTCTTCTTTCAGACCACCCCGTCTCACGTCATCGGTCAGCTGGATAAACTGCTCCGAGAGGTCAGTCCTTCATCAGATGTGCACTATATTGCCAAAAGTATTGGGACACCCCTTCAAAGGGTGGAGCAACTCCATATCAAACCCTACGGATGAGGAATGGGATGTCATTAGAGTTCATGTGCATGTAAAGGCAGACGTCCCAAAACGCTTGGCGATCCCGTGCCTTACGCTGCCAGCGCTCTCTTCTTCACTCATTCCTGATGTTTTTCAGGTGTCCACGCTGGATGGAGTTCTTGAAGTCAGAAACGAACACTTCTGGACCGTTGGCTTCGGCTCCTTGGTGTGTAGATTATCTTTCTAACTGATGATTTCGAGCACATGTGCTGTTAATGAACACTGAAGTCACGCTGGCTTGATAAAGGCTTTGTACAAACTTGGGTTATGGCTGTGTTTACATAATTGTACCTAATTTGGCTTTCAGTTATTAGTCTGTTTCTTGCTATAAATTTACATTTGGGTTGATAATATAATAATATAAATGATCATTTTGATGAACCCATATCGATTCTTAAATCCCTATAATAGCGTGCCTGCTATCCTATAATCTCAGTAATCATTGATTACTCAGCTCTCAAATCCTGTCAGTTTCAGCAGTAATTTCAGTCCATAAATGTGTGTTTGTGTGTTTAATGTTTGTGACAGAAGAACCGATCATCTCTTCCTCTTTACTACTAGTTACAGCAGCAAATAAACATCAATGTTTTTACCCAACTTTATCCAATTTGGCGTTTCGGGCCTTTTAAATAGCTTATAAATCTCTCATTATGCTATATTATCACCAATTCAGGATTCAATCTCTTAGTGAACTTGTTCTCTTTCCTTTAAACACGGATTTTTATTTCTTTTTGGAGTTGATGGATCGTAGGCCTCACTGATCGGAGTTTGCGCACTTTCAGTGTTTATAAGTTCAATAAGCTGAGGTGCATGAGCTCAGATCAAATACTAAACCTGTGTCCACTGAGTATCCTGATAGTTCTCGTGGATGAACCACTGTGAAAGGAATATAATTGTGACGGCTGCTTGAAAACACTCCTCTATGAAATGAAATGTCTTCGAGGCCTGGGGCCGGTTACATAAACTGCTAAGACTAGTCTTACAAGTTAGTCATCACATTTCTTTTTTAAACATACGGCTTAATATGATACCAAAAAGCAAGACTGATTGCCTCTTGAGTAACTGCTAGTTGGTCATACTAGTAATGGCGATGTTTATGCAACTGACCCCAGATCTCTCAGCTCTTCAGCAAACACTCACATAAGCCTTCGGGGTGGATCTAAAAGATCCTGTAGTCAATCATTTTATCCCTTAAATATCATCTTTGATCACCAGAATTACATATTTAAACGTTTTTTACTTAAAAAAATTATTCATGCCTTTAAACAGCTTGAATGTCACTCGACACCCTTGCCTGATTATGAATATGCAAATGAGCCCCGCCTCCACTCACTCACTCAGCTCAGAGATCCACACATTGATCTGATTGGTTACAAGGTCGTTTGTGACGAAACACCAGCGATTTCAAACCGTGATTTTGAGACTGTCTTTGGTTCACTGCAGTTTTGAGGAGGAAATACTCAGCAATGCTGTCAACCTATGAATTTACACATGGTTTAGCACATTAATAGACATATAAACAACATTAAAAGCTGGATTTTCTGTAACTCGCACTGTTTTTGCACAGGCTGGTTCCATCCACGTCCGCATCCGCAGAGACGCTGATGAGCAAATGGTTTTGGCTCACGTGACCAACCGTTTGAGCGCGCTAGTCTCCACGCTAACCATCCAGATCTTCAAGGACGAGTGGATCCGCCCGTCGCTGAGTTCTGGCGCTGGATCGCTCAGTCTCTCGGAGTACGTGTCTTCAGCTGTGGTGTCCGAGCTGAACCCGGTCACGTCCACGCCTGCCAAACCCAGCAGCCCTCCTCCCGAGTTCTCCTTCAACACGCCGGGCAGACACATGCAGCCGCTGGTGTTCCCGGCCCACCAGCACCGGCTCCCGTACGGCACGCTGAGCCAGGGCCTCCAGGGGCCCGGCGTCCGGCTGGGCTTCGGCCTCGGGGCTCAGGGATACAGGACACTGAATACGGCGCCGCACAGATACGGGAGCAGTCTTCCCAACACACACACTGACCAAACGAGACCCTGAGCTCCTCACACCCATCAAAACCCTGAGTATTTATTGTTACGGGACCAATAGCTACGGTTTTATTCACAATGGATGTTTTATCTGTATTGTTTATTTGTATTAAACTGCTATCAGACATCTTACTTTTCCCGTTGTCTTCATTATGAAAGGCCATTCGTTCACACAAGCTATGTTTCCATCCAAAGTTGTGAATTTACATTTGTGGATAAAGCAGTGTTTCCCAGAGAAGAAAATCATCACTTCCTGGGGAAAGTCCTTGTTTCTTTATCCAGGGTTCGTACAAGGTGCTTGAATTTGATTTTCTGATATTTAAGTCCTGGAAAACCCTTTTTTAACAAGATATGTGAAACTAGGGTTTCATTTTATCGATAAAACAATCTTTTCACGCAAAATTAAAGCTGTAGTCCGTCTGATATAGATATAGAGGCATTTGGCATGGCTATGAGTGTGATATATAAATATCCAAGTATATATTGCAGCTTTCATTCTTCAGGTCCATCATATTGTAGAGTTCTCAGGCAAGGACGAGACGGTTTTAATAACAAAAGATGTTTATTAGAGGCTGTTGTCGGCCACAGCCCACGCCATACACACCCGCTTATAAGACAACCGCACTTGAACCAGCGAGGCGCTCTTCAACTCCTGCTATCTCCCAGGTTCCCCCTTAACTCCCCCGAGGGGTGGAGCCTCTTTCCATATTCAGCTTGAACAACGAATCAATCAAATCACATAAAATGAATAAAGTACAACATTAACATCAAATGCATCCTTATTTGTAACAGAACAGCATTTTGAACATGTTACACTACCCCCCTCTAACTGAAGTCCTCTACCCCGAGGACAAAGTCTCTAAATCTGACTGGGGTTCTCCTCTCCCTCCTAGGACGCCCCACTTCAGGTGCCGCTTCCGCTGAGCCCTGCGAATGATCACCCTGAGGGATGTCGGGTAGTGGTGTCACCTGCTGGCCACTACTGGCCATATCAGCTGGTCCAATATCAGGCATGATCCCACCCAGTGGCTGTCCAGCTTAGGGCACCTTCCTCTCTTCCTAACTGGGCTGTAAACCCGAACTAGCTCTCCAACCCCAAAGTTGAGCCCCCCTAACCTCGGGTTATAAGGAACCCCCTCCTGGTTAGGCAGTGCAACGGCCTCAGGCCGTTTCGTAAAGTAATCCATAGCGGTCAACACAAAGCAATTTCCCTGCGTGGTGCGAGGAAATGGCCCCATGACATCCACCTCTAACCGCTGCATCAGCTCCCCCACCAGAAACTGCTGCAGTTGGGCCCTAGACTTCCCCTGCGGCCCTTTGCGTGCTGTACAAAGATCACAACGCCTGCAGAAGTCCTCTACATCACGCCTCAGCCGTCCCCAGTAGAAGGCCTGATGTAGATGCCGAAGTGTCTTCGTCACCCCAAAATGGCCAGACCCGGTAAAGCCATGCATGGCCTTCAACACTGCCTCTTGCATGTCCCCAGGCACCACGACTTGCAATCTCTTTTCTCCTGTCGCTGGCACCATCCATGCTCGCTGGAGAACCCCCTCTGTTAGCCGTAGACACTTGAACTTGGCCCACAATCCCTTGGTGAATGGGGAGTGGGCTGCTACCTCCTCCCATGGTGGTCGTTGCTGTGCCTCTACCCAGAGGATCACAGGCTGTAGGTCTGGGTCCCCCTTTCTGATTCTCCGCCCATTGAGTGACATCCACCTCCTGTAGCTCCCGACAGACCGGCTCGGGCCCTACTTTCCGGCTAAGCTCCCACTCTCTAGCTTCTCTGCGCTCACAATACCTGCATTCCTGCATACTGCATGGACATCCCGACAGGCCGTCTGCATTACCATGCCATTCCCCTGCACAATGAGTAATGGTGAACTCATAATTACAATTCCTTGAGCCAACGAGCCACCTGGCCCTCTGGTTCCTTGAAAGTCATCAACCACAGCAAAGAGGCATGGTCAGAGCGTATGGTTTAGTGCCGACCGCACAAGTAGTACTTGAAGTGCCTGATGGCAGAGGTTGTGGCCAACAGCTCTCGTCATGTGAGACAAATCCTTCTATTCAGCTTTGTTTAGCACCTTGCTGAAATATTCTACTACTTTCTCTCCGCCTGGCAACACTTGTGACAAAACAGCCCCTATTCCATCCCCACTTGCATCTGTATCAAGAACAAAGGAAAGTTGGGGGTCGGGAGGTCCCAGAATGGGCGCGCACCAGGGCTTGCTTCAGAGTATCAAAAGCCTTTTGACAGCACTCTGACCAGACAAAGCACTGATCCTTCAGCAGGATCTTGTAAAATCAAGAAAATACAACTGCAATACAAGAAAATCCCTGTACAAACGTCCTGTAATAGGATGCCAGATCCAAGAAGCTTTTTAACTCCTTCTGACTCATCGAGATAGGCCACTCCCATACGGTTGTTGTCCAAAAACACCAGACACTGCTATTTCGGAATGCCTTCCAGTACCCTCTCCATTAGGTGCTCAAATGTGGCAGGGGCATTGCAAAGACCAAAAAATAGGACTTTAAATTGCCACAGACCTCTTCCCGTGCAAAAAGCCGTCTTGGGTCGAGCTTCTGGCTTCAGAGGCACTTGCCAGTACCCACTCCTCAAGTCCAATGATGAAAACCCACAAGATCCAAGCGTGGGAGAGGGTACGAGTCTCTCGTGTCACTGAATTGAGCCTCCTGTAATCGACACAAAAGCGCCACTCCTCCCCTTTCTTTGGGACCATGACCACCGGGGATGCCCAGGGGCTCTCAGAAGGCTCTATTATACCAGCACGCTGCATCTTTACCAACGCCTGCTCTGCCGCCTCCTGTCGACCTAAGGGCATACGTCTTGGCCGCTGACGTATGGGCATTGCATCCCTGGTGTTGATGTCGTGTTGCACCAGGGAAGTCTGACCCAGGTCCTCTTCATCACAGGAAAAACAGTCCTGGAATTCCACTAACAGCAGGTTGTTGGAGCTCCTTTGTGTTATCTCCCGCAGAGCCTGCATTATTTCTCCTCTTCCCTGTAAGCAGACTCAGGCCAAGTGTGCAGTAACAGGGGCTCTTGCTGGGACGCACTGGGTGGCACTGTGCAGTGTGAACCATCCCCATCATTCATCATCCCACCCCCCTCATTCATCATCCCACCCCCCTCCACCAAACAACCCCACACCATAACCCCCCCCCCCCCCCCCCTCTCTCCACTAAACAACCCCGCACCATAGTCCCCCCTGGACCAAACAACCCCACACCATAATCCCCCCTCCACCAAACCAACCCCACACCATAATCCCCCCTCCACCAAACAACCCCACACCATAGTCCCCCCTCCACCAAACAACCCCACACCATAATCCCCCTCCACCAAACAACCCCACACCATAATCCCCCCTCCACCAAACAACCCCACACCATAGTCCCCCCTCCACCAAACAACCCCACACCATAATCCCCCCTCCACCAAACAACCCCACACCATAATCCCCCTCCACCAAAAAACCACACACCATAATCCCCCCTCCACCAAACAACCCCACACCATAGTCCCCCCTCCACCAAACAACCCCACACCATAATCCGCCTCCACCAAACAACCCCACACCATAATCCCCCCTCCACCAAACAACCCCACTCCATAGTCCCCCCTCCACCAAACAACCCCACACCATAATCCCCCCTCCACCAAACAACCCCACACCATAATCCCCCCTCCACCAAACAACCCCACACCATAATCCCCCCTCCACCAAACAACCCCACACCATAATCCCCCTCCACCAAACAACCCCACACCATAATCCCCCATCCACCAAACAACCCCACACCATAATCCCCCATCCACCAAACAACCCCACACCATAATCCCCCTCCACCAAACAACCCCACACCATAATCCCCCATCCACCAAACAACCCCACACCATAATCCACCATCCACCAAACAACCCCACACCATAATCCACCAAACAACCCCACACCATAGTCCCCCCTCCACCAAACAACCCCACACCATAATCCCCCTCCACCAAACAACCCCACACCATAATCCCCCTCCACCAAACAACCCCACACCACAACCCCCCCTCCACCAAACAACCCCACACCATAATCCACCAAACAACCCCACACCATAATCCCCCTCCACCAAACAACCCCACACCACAACCCCCCTCCACCAAACAACCCCACACCATAATCCCCCTCCACCAAACACACCATAATCCCCCTCCACCAAACAACCCCACACCATAATCCCCCTCCACCAAACAACCCCACACCACAACCCCCCCTCCACCAAACAACCACACACCATAGTCCCCCCTCCACCAAACAACCCAACACCATAATCCCCCCTCCACCAAACCAACCCCACACCATAATCCCCCCTCCACCAAACCAACCCACACCATAATCCCCCCTCCACCAAACAACCCCACACCATAGCCCCCCCTCCACCAAACAACACCATAGTCCCCCCTCCACCAAACAACCCCACACCATAATCCCCCTCCACCAAACAACCCCACACCATAATCCCCCCTCCACCAAACAACCCAACACCATAATCCCCCCTCCACCAAACCAACCCCACACCATAATCCCCCCTCCACCAAACAACCCCACACCATAATCCCCCCTCCACCAAACAACCCCACACCATAATCCCCCCTCCACCAAACAACCCCACACCATAATCCCCCTCCACCAAACAACCCCACACCATAATCCCCCCTCCACCAAACAACCCCACACCATAGCCCCCCCTCCACCAAACAACACCATAGTCCCCCCTCCACCAAACAACCCCACACCATAATCCCCCTCCACCAAACAACCCCACACCATAATCCCCCCTCCACCAAAAAACCCCACTCCATAGTCCCCCCTCCACCAAACAACCCCACACCATAATCCCCCCTCCACCAAACAACCCCACACCATAATCCTCCCTCCACCAAACAACCCCACACCATAGTCCCCCCTCCACCAAACAACCCCACACCATAATCCCCCCTCCACCAAACAACCCCACACCATAATCCCCCCTCCACCAAACAACCCCTAACCAAACAACCCCACACCTTAATCCCCCCATCACCAAACAACCCCACACCTTAATCCCCCTCCACCAAACAACCCCACACTTGGCACTATTCAGTCAGACAAGCACCATTCTCCTGAAAACTGCCAAATTTAAGAGATTGGTTGCAATTTTTGTTATGAATATGGAATTCAGTTGATGTTATGATGAACATCACCAGCCCAACTCTTCTCAAATTCCTTTTCTTTCCAAAAAGGAGGAGGAGGAGGAAGAAGGTTGTATGTTTTCAGAGCTCTATCACACTCATGAGTTTTATCACAGTGATGAACTGAAGTTGACTTGCTGAAGGGGTGTCAGTGTGTTTTATCCATTAGACCACAGCGGTGTGTTATTCTCAGGACTCTTTTGTGTTCGGGAGTGTGACGGGTTTGATTCTGAAAGAGCCTGACACATTCCCTCAAAGGTCACTGAGGTCAAATCTGTTGCTCTGTATTTTTCGAACTTTGTAATTAGTGTATGAAGCTGTAGAGATAAGAGAGGGATTTCTGTTATTTCTTATAGACTGTAATAAAGCTCTGTTTCAGGTTCCCAGCATGCTTTAGTGTTTCAAGAGCGTATCGTGCAGAAATCCCTTCTTCCACTTCAGAGGCGACATGAGACTTACACTTCCTGACAGAGTTTCCCTTCCACACCATTACCTCATTTAGAAAGAGTCCTCCTGTGTGTGTGTGTGTGTGTGTGTGTGTGTGTGTGTGTGTGTGTGTGTGTGTGAGTGAATCTGCATGTTTGAGTCAGTGTGTGTGTGTGCGTGCGTGCGTGCGTGCGTGCGTGCGTGCGTGCGTGCGTGCGTGCGTGCGTGTGAGAAAGTCTGTGTGTGTGCGTGTGAGAGTCTGTGTGTGTGCATGTTTGTGAGAGTCTATGTGTGTGAGTCTGTGTGTGTGTGAAAGTCTGTGTGTGTGCATGTTTGTGAGAGTCTATGTGTGTGAGTCTGTGTGTGTGTGAAAGTCTGTGTGTGTGCATGTTTGTGAGAGTGTGTGTGTGCATGTGCGCGCTGATGTCTGGATTTTCAGACTGGATCAGCAGGAATCATAATCGAGCATCTGGCTCATGTTTAAGCTGATCTGCACTGAGATCATATTCCTTTTACACATTAATTTTCAAGAAGCACATGACAGAAAACTCTAGAATTACAGCAGCTGGTCTCAGAATCTCCATACCAACACATCGTCAGGGTGTTTTCCTGGTTTTCTCTGGATTCAGTGTCAAAAGGACCCGAATGATGGAAAACATTCACTGACCTCATTCTGATCCGAACAGCCACCTGATTGGTCATTCAACTAGCCTATCAGAATTCACGTCTCTGCTTCTGATTGGCAGAGATGTAATATCACAGAGCAGAGAAACAGCACAAACCTGATTCAGTCACCTGACACTAAACACATGTACAACTGATCTGTGCTCTTATTTTCTAATGTTGATGGAAGTTTGTTTCCACCATGGAATAAATAAAAAATTAAAAACTGTGAGTTTTTATCTCAATTCTGAATTTTCTCGAAAAATTTAAGATGTAAACTTAAAACTCTAAAATATATCAGTTTTATTGTTTCATTCAATGGCAGAAACACTGCAGTTGTTTTTTTAATTGAATACATTCTCAGAACATCACTGGAAAACAGTTTGTAATTTGGAGTCCAAGTTGAGTCTTCAGTCCATTGCCTGTGAGTTTTTGGCTTTTTGCAAACCCAACAGAGATTGTTTTTCTCCTGATAATTTGAAAGTGCTTCATTGCAGTAAAATGTGTGCAGTTGTGCATCAGTCGGCAGTGATAAGGGGAATCTGGACGCTGCTGGTCTGACAGATGGGAAAGCTTACAGGAATGATAATGGGCAGATCATGTGACCTGAGTTTTCCCGCTTCACAAACCAGAGAATTATCTTCCACAAGCGGACCATCACAGTGTTCAGAGGTGAACATCAGGCACTGAATGCAGGAGATGATGGATCATGAAATGTGATGGTCTGAAGCCAGCAGTGCTGGATGAGCAGTCTTTGAACATGGCTCTTCAAAGGAATATATGCATACATTAGTGATCAGTTCATATGGAGGAATGTGATCTTCACCCACTGACTTCCTGAAACTGGCAGGTTTTATGTTTCTCTTCATATCTCTCATCTGTCCTCCCGATGTCTGCAGGTGTTCATTTGTCAAACACACAGACTTCTGGGTAAAACTGCCATAAATCATGATGTTAATGTGTATTATTACACGGCTCTGTGGAATACTTGATTCTGATTGGTCAATCGCGCTATCCAGCGCTTCGTTATTCCCAGATAACAGCAGAAAACAGAAACACAGGCTCATCCGGGTCACTGAAGTCAGCAGCGCTATACACTTGCTAGGATCGTTTTTTCTTCGTGGAAGTTTTGCTTTTGGTGAGCTAATAAAATATTAAAACTCAATATTTTGTGTACAGTTATTTAATTATGTCATCCAGTATTGTGGACTAGCTCTCTTGTTTCACACAAACGCAGCTGCTGCCATTTTGCAACAATTGACAATTGAACTTGCCGTGCTGAAACTGCTCTCTCCGCGGAAGCTCTGCGCTTAAAGACCTAATAAAATATTTCGACTCAGATCAATATTTTGTGTCTGATTATTAACTTAAGTGGCAAGTGACCGTGTAATAACCGGGATAATGTACATCCAGTCGGTTGTTATCTCAGAATAAATCCCTTGTGTGTGTGTGTTATCTCAGAATAAACCCCTTTAGGCTGATGGAAGACCTGATCCTGATCACCCTGTTGGGTTTATTTTCAGATAACAACAACCGGCTGGATGTACATTATCCCTTGCTTAAAAAAGGAAATTGCACAAATTTTCACCAAATAGAGAATAAAGTCAGCTGGATGAAAAGTTAACAGTGATGGGAAAAAACATGTTTCTGAATGACAGATCCTAGTGATGACATGTAGATGTAGAAGAGAAGCGGTCCCAGCACTGAGCCCTGAGGCACTCCAGTAGCTAGATGATAACAGTGATGGGATAAACCATGTTTCTGAGTGACAGATCCTAGTGATGACATGTAGATGGAGAAGAGAAGCGGTCCCAGAACTGAGCACTGACGCACTCCAGTAGCTAGATGATAACAGTGATGGGATAAACCATGTTTCTGAGTGACAGATCCTAGTGATGAAATGTAGATGGAGAAGAGAAGCGGTCCCAGCACTGAGCCCTGAGGCACTCCAGTAGCTAGATGATAACAGTGATGGGATAAACCATATTTCTGA
This sequence comes from Rhinichthys klamathensis goyatoka, assembly GCF_029890125.1. NCBI lineage: Eukaryota > Metazoa > Chordata > Actinopteri > Cypriniformes > Leuciscidae > Rhinichthys > Rhinichthys klamathensis. The sequence continues at coordinate 9,549 of NW_026606816.1, read as the reverse complement.
GTGACAGATCCTAGTGATGACATGTAGATGGAGAAGAGAAGCGGTCTCAGCACTGAGCCCTGAGGCACTCCAGTAGCTAGATGATAACAGTGATGGGATAAACCATGTTTCTGAGTGACAGATCCTAGTGATGACATGTAGATGGAGAAGAGAAGCAGTCCCAGCACTGAGCCCTGAGGCACTCCAGTAGCTAGATGATGACAGTGATGAGATAAACCATGTTTCTGAATGACAGATCCTAGTGATGACATGTAGATGGAAAAGTGAAGCAGTCCCAGCACTGAGCCCTGAGGCACTCCAGTAGCTAGATGATAGCAGTGATTGGAGAAACCATGTTTTTGAGTGACAGATCCTAGTGATGACATGTAGATGTAGAAGAGAAGCGGTCCCAGCACTGAGCCCTGAGGCACTCCAGTAGCTAGATGATAACAGTGATGGGATAAACCATGTTTCTGAGTGACAAATTCTAGTGATGACATGTAGATGTAGAAGAGAAGCGGTCCCAGCACTGAGCCCTGAGGCACTCCAGTAGCTAGATGATAACAGTGATGGGATAAACCATGTTTCTGAGTGACAAATTCTAGTGATGACATGTAGATGGAGAAGAGAAGCGGTCCCAGCACTGAGCCCTGAGGCACTCCAGTAGCTAGATGATAGCAGTGATTGGAGAAACCATGTTTTTGAGTGACAGATCCTAGTGATGACATGTAGATGTAGAAGAGAAGCGGTCCCAGCACTGAGCCCTGAGGCACTCCAGTAGCTAGATGATAACAGTGATGGGATAAACCATGTTTCTGAGTGACAAATTCTAGTGATGACATGTAGATGGAGAAGAGAAGCGGTCCCAGCACTGAGCCCTGAGGCACTCCAGTAGCTAGATGATTACAGTGATGGGATAAACCATGTTTCTGAGTGACAAATTCTAGTGATGACATGTAGATGGAGAAGAGAAGCGGTCCCAGCACTGAGCCCTGAGGCACTCCAGTAGCTAGATGATAGCAGTGATTGGAGAAACCATGTTTTTGAGTGACAGATCCTAGTGATGACATGTAGATGTAGAAGAGAAGCGGTCCCAGCACTGAGCCCTGAGGCACTCCAGTAGATAGATGATAGCAGTGATGGGAGAAACCATGTTTCTGAAAGACAGATCCTAGTGATGACATGTAGATGGAGAAGAGAAGCGGCCCCAGCACTGAGCCCTGAGGCACTCCGGTATCTAGATGATAACAGTGATGGGATAAACCATGTTTCTGAGTGACAAATCCTAGTGATGACATATAGATGGAGAAGAGAAGCGGTCCCAGCACTGAGCCCTGAGGCACTCCAGTAGATAGATGATAGCAGTGATGGGAGAAACCATGTTTTTGAGTGACAGATCCTAGTGATGACATGTAGATGGAGAAGAGAAGCGGTCCCAGCACTGAGCCCTGAGGCACTCCAGTAGCTAGATGATAACAGTGATGGGAAAAACCATGTTTCTGAGTGACAGATCCTAGTGATGACATATAGATGGAGAAGAGAAGCGGTCCCAGCCCTGAGCCCTGAGGCACTCCAGTAGATAGATGATAGCAGTGATGGGAGAAACCACGTTTTTAAGTGACAGATCCTAGTGATGACATGTAGATGTAGAAGAGAAGCGGTCCCAGCGCTGAGCCCTGATGCACTCCAGTAGCTAGATGATAACAGTGATGGGATAAACCATATTTCTGAGTGACAGATCCTAGTGATGACATGTAGATGGAGAAGAGAAGCGGTCCCAGCACTGAGCCCTGAGGCACTCCAGTAGCTAGATGATAACAGTGATGGGATTAACCATATTTCTGAGTGACAGATCCTAGTAATGACATGTAGATGGAGAAGAGAAGCGGTCCCAGCACTGAGCCCTGAGGCACTCCAGTAGCTAGATGATTACAGTGATGAGATAAACCATGTTTCTGATTGACAGATCCTAGTGATGACATGTAGATGGAGAAGAGAAGCGGTCCCAGCACTGAGCCCTGAGGCACTCCAGTAGCTAGATGATAACAGTGATGGGATAAACCATGTTTCTGAGTGACAAATTCTAGTGATGACATGTAGATGGAGAAGAGAAGCGGTCCCAGCACTGAGCCCTGAGGCACTCCAGTAGCTAGATGATAGCAGTGATTGGAGAAACCATGTTTTTGAGTGACAGATCCTAGTGATGACATGTAGATGGAGAAGAGAAGCGGTCTCAGCACTGAGCCCTGAGGCACTCCAGTATCTAGATGATAACAGTGATGGGATAAACCATGTTTTTGAGTGACAGATCCTAGTGATGACATGTAGATGGAGAAGAGAAGCGGTCCCAGCACTGAGCCCTGAGGCACTCCAGTATCTAGATGATAACAGTGATGGGATAAACCATGTTTCTGAATGACAGACACTAGTGATGACATGTAGATGGAGAAGAGAAGCGGTCCCAGCACTGAGCCCTAGGGCACTCCAGTAGCTAGATGATAACAGTGATGGGAAAAACCATGTTTCTGAGTGACAGATCCTAGTGATGACATGTAGATGGAGAAGAGAAGCGGTCCCAGCACTGAGCCCTGAGGCACTCCAGTAGCTAGATGATAACAGTGATGGGAAAAACCATGTTTCTGAGTGACAGATCCTAGTGATGACATATAGATGGAGAAGAGAAGCGGTCCCAGCACTGAGCCCTGAGGCACTCCAGTGGCTAGATGATAACAGTGATGAGATAAACCATGTTTCTGAGTAACAGATCCTAGTTATGACATGTAGATGGAAAAGAGAAGCGGTCCCAGCACTGAGCCCTGAGGCACTCCAGTAGCTAGATGATAACAGTGATGGGAGAAACCATGTTTCTGAATGACAGACACTAGTGATGACATGTAGATGGAAAAGAGAAGTGGTCCCAGTACTGCGCCCTGAGGCACTCCAGTAGCTAGATGTTGGTCTCAGACACCTCACCCCTCCACAACACCCTGAAGTACCTGCTGAGAGGGAAGACCTGAAACACTGGAGCACCCTAATGCTGGTGAAATCATGGAAATGCATGTTTTGAGATTTAAAACAGATCAACAGGCATTTAGTGCTCTTTAAAATAATTGTTATACTGTAAAACTATACTGCAATAGTTTTTCAGGTGTCTGAAATTATCCTATGTCTATAAAACCAAAGAATTCTTTAAGCAAATAAAAGGCTGCCCTGCTTGCCACATCTATGGTCTGTTATTTCTTTTCTTTTTTTTTTTGGTCATTTGTAACATATTTGAGCTTCTGGAACAAGAACAAATGCAGGGCGGGGCTTGATTGTGTCTGTGGGGAATTGATTGGATGGTTGTGGTTTGCTATTTTGCTATCATGTGAGTGACAGGTTGGCCCGCCCTCGTCATCAGAGAAGAGAAGAGATGCTGCAAGAGGAACTTATTCTGGTTCAAGATTATTAAAAACAGTGCAAGATTCCACTAAAAAAAGTCCACTTTGATTTCACGTGACTGAGTTAGTCTAGTCAAAAATGAAAATACTCTAATCATGTACTCACCCTCCCTCATGCCATACTAGATGTTTATGACTTCTTCCTTTCTTTGTAATACTGCAATTCCGTTAAAAGTAAGAATGATCAAGTATGACTTTATAATGACTTGTGTTTTCACTGTAAAGGTCAAGTGATCATGGACTGTTATAGTTTAGCAGCTTTAATAGATTATGTTCAGGAGAGGGTTCACAATATCACCGTCCATTATTGTTTGTTTTAATTTAAACCTTGAATGACCTGCGAGTAACGGCAACATTATCAGTCTGTGTTCACAGATTAGCTACTGTCACAGTTTGCTTAACCTCTGACTGGCGCTCGGCAGGGGGCAAAGGTTGGAAACACAGTCCTGTCGTTACCCAGATTACTTTACGATTCGTCAGGCACACCAGGGAGGAACTACGAGCGACACACACTCACACACACACACTTCCCCACATCACGCTACTGACGGCCTTCACAGGGCGCGCTTTATTGTTAAACCGGAGCAAAGGGTGTGTTGTGCGTGAGAGCATCCAGTGTCACTGCATTACCTATGACACATTAAAGCTTTCATTCTGTGAACTGACGAGAGATTCATGATCTTGTCTGGAGTCTGGAGGAGAAAGCGATCTCTATCCTGTGCTCTCCTTCTGCACTCATATCTTCCCTCAAGTCAGCTCCACTACTGCGCTTTATGAAGGCGCTGGCCCTTTAAGAGCACGTGTTTTGGGCGTGGGTGTGTGTGTGTGTGTGTGTGTGTGTGTGCACAGAGAACTCAGACCTGTTCATGGATCACATCTGAAGCTCCACCTTCTGCTCAGATCGTCCTTGTGGTTTGTGTGTAAAGAGAGGAATGGCCAGCTAAACATACCCTAATCTGCTTTAACGTGTGGAAGTGGTTTTGACTGAGACTGTTGCTCGACTGCTGTTGTTATGGGACGACATCTGGATAAAAAACTCACTCTAATATGAACGAGTTGACAAAAAAAAAAAAAAAAACACTGAACCAACATTGTTCTGGTTTGACCTCACTCTCTTCCTCTTATAATGCAGTCTAACCAAGTCTAGAACTCTGTTTCTTGACTCAACTTTAAGGAGAAACGTAGGCCTATTTCATGCATGTGCAATGAGTTTTTATAGCCATAAAGTGTGTTTACAAGCCGCTTAATTTATAATATTGAATTCAAAATGAGTTTAAACCAAATTAATTAAGTATTGTAAAACTAAATCCATGAAATAATGATCCCATGATGGGAATCTCTACATGAAAAGCTCCAGATGGCGGGATTTCTGTAAAAATAATTAGGCTATGAATAAGAGCACGTTGAGGAGATGATGATGATCTGTGCTTTAGGGCTAACACACACTGAACCTTCATTGATGAGGAGACGCCTTCAGAAGCGCAGAGTCGTTAAACAAGAAAGAGATGGGTCTAATAATTTATAATGATTTGTTACAGTCAATATTTCTCTTAATTGTCGCATAACACACGTGTCTCAAGACTGTGTTTATGGCAGGAGGAAGATGTTGCATTATTAAAGCACATTAGAATATTAAACACCATAATCAAACTCACGCTGTATTGATGTTATTGTTTATTGGCTCGCATGTTTTGCACGGTGTGTATAATCTGCTAAAGTGTTGAATTGTATCAGAGTAAACGGTGTTTATCGGTGGATGTTGAATTTTTCTAATGTACTGCATCGTTGCAGTTTTTATTCCTTGTGAATTTGTGTCTATGTGACAATAAAGAGAATTAAACTGAATTTCATACATAGCGAACTATTAGCTATTATTTAAATCTTTGATAGACTGATTTTGCAACACCACGAATTGAATGTTTTAAATCGCCTATACTAAGCTATAATTTATTATTATGCTATCATATTTATAATAATTGTCACATCACATTATTAAGAGGCTGCATGTTCCATGTTGTGCTCCTTCAGAGAAAAGTTCACGGAAAAGCTCATTCTTGTATTATTTTAAAAATTTATTCAGCATGTTTTTGACATTATAAGGTAGCCTAAACTCTTTTTTAAACAATTTTTACAATTGAAATTTCTGTTTACATAAATATGGAAAGAGAACACATTTCGAATAATTTGTTGATTATATTTCTAAAGTGTAACAAGAGCATCTCTGTTTAAGAGACATTATCTTGCATTTCTGAGTTTTGTCGGCGCATTTCAAAACAAATGTGTTTTTGGAAGGAAAAAAAAAAACTTAATTTCGCCCTATCTGCCATTATCATACATGGCTTCTTCATAAGTGCTGATTTGAGTATTTCATCAGTCAAATGAGTAGCGTTAAATAATCCACATTTGAAATATTATGTGATAAAGGGATTGTTCGTTAGAAATCATTTATGATTTGTTTATGATTAATTCTATTTTGCATATTTTCAGCTGTAATTTTCACACTGTAGCTTAAGAATGTATTTTTCGTATAAATAGGCCTACTGCTATAAATAAACATCATCAGTGAACACACAGAAGCAGAAGGCTCCCGAGAGCATCGCTAATCAACTTTATAGGCCTAAGTTCCGTCGTTAGTTCAACGAGTCGGTGTAATTAAGCTAGATATCTTTTATTTCGAATATGTAGGCCTAGCCTACAAATTTCATTTACGTCTTTTAAGTTGTGAAGGAATTTAAGAGTTTTCGAAGAGTGCGCATGTGCATAGCCTACGTGCTGTAAAGCTTTTGATTGATTCTGGCAAAATAACTGAGAGGCTATAGTCCTCAGATGCTTTGTTCGTAATAAAAATCTAGTATTAATTAAATCTCAAACGCATTCATCACACCTGAGTGACATCATTAACTAGGATACTGGCTGAACCCAGGTTTGCCAGAACACGGTTTCTGGATAAACTCGTATAAGTTCGCCAGCGAGTGGTTCGGGAAACCCCAGATGAACTGGTGGACTCAGAGCCAGGAGAAGATAACCATAATTAGAAGTGACTTCTAGAGCCAGTGATCCATGCAGGTTATTAGCGTTGTCACGAAATGTTGCAGATGCTCCTGCGCATGCGCACTGCTCACACTGCCCTTCTGCCGGGTCATGTTACAAGATTTTACTATTAAATGAAACCTGTGCAATGCGATGAGTTTCGTGCAAGTCGATGGAGAGCCATAGAGATCGAAATCTGGATCCTGGATCACACTGAACCAGTTGAGGCTTCCCACGGCCTGTTTAGTGCTGGTTGTGTTTTAACCAGAAAAATTCACCAAAGATAGGCCTACTTTCAAATAGCCTACGTTTATGATGAATTGCTGAACTGATGAATAGTTTAGTTATGACATTTAGATACAGCATAAAGGTCTAATAACAAGATGTGGGTGTTGGAATGTGTTTATACAAGTAATTTCGTATTATAGATGTTGCATTTAAATTGAGAGTTTTGATGCTTGTTTGATGCTAGTTCATATTAACCTAATGCTAAGTTTCCTAATGCAAATCACAGCATATTAACATTATAACAACATACACTTACAACTTACACCATTGCAGTGTCGTGATGTGATGGAAGTAGTTGTTGAACATTTATGGTGTGAAAAGGTCCAAAAGCAATGAGTATATGTGTGTATTAAACCGTCTTAGATGATCTGTCAGGTCCGGATGTGCAGAACTAAAGAATATTCAATAAGTCCAAAAATAGTGTGAAAATAATCCTATACTGAGCATTATCATCCCACACTGGCCCTCCACTCCAATGACAAGATCTATAATGATAAAGATATAAAAATCTTTCTAAATATAAAAGAATATCAGAGCACAGCACAACTATAATAACGATAACGGCAGAGGAACGATATCACTGCAATCACTTTATAAAAGATTTTCTCCAGCTGATGAACGACAAAATGATTGAGCAATCCCTCCTGCTCGAGACTGAGAACACACATCGCAATCAGTCGCCACGAACTATAACTATAACACACATGTGCTGATTATTAATAACTAGTGTTCACACCAGCGCATGTGCTGATTATTAAGCAGTTTTGTGGTCTGTGGCTTTAAATGCTCGAGCTCTTTTAAACAGGAAGGATTCTGATTGGCTGTCAATGTTTTTATCTTCGTCATATGGGAAAAAAAAACATTCAGAAAGTGATTGCAACAATATTGTTTCTCAGTGTTGTTATCTTTATAGCTGTGGTGTGAATTTTGCTATGTTTGGAATGATTTTTAGAACTATATATTTTATCGTTATCGTTAGTTATAGTTATCGGCCTTGGTGTGAACGGCCTATAATAGCGTTGCTTGTAAAAGAGTTCAGGAATGTTTATGACTTCATAATGTTATTACAGGCAATGATATGATCACTATAAGGGGACTGTTTGTGTATGGGAATTCTTTTGAAGTTAGGGTTATAGAGCAGCTTATATTATTATATTATATTAGGAAAATGACCCAGTAAATCTGTGTGTGTGTGTGTGTGTGTGTGTGTGAGAGAGAGAGAGAGAGAGAGAGAGAGAGAGAGAGAGAGAGAGAGAGAGAGAGAGAGAGAGGATGAGAGAGAGAGAGAGAGAGAGAAAGAAAGAGAGAGAGAGAGAGAGAGTGAGAGAGAGAGAGAGAGAGAGAGAGAGAGAGAGAGAGAGAGAGAGAGAGAGAGAGAGAGAGAGAGAGAGAGAGAGAGGGAGAGAGAGAGAGAGAGAAAACTGATCATTTTTATATTTCATATGTAAACGATAGTTTGTACATTGGTTTAGGAATTGTCTCTGAAAAGGTCTGGTTATTAGTTGGTAACTCAGTCCCCTGTGTGTGTTCACCTCCTCATGTGGCGATTCGATTTCAGTCATTATAACGGATTATAAATCATTATGATTATTTTTTGTCCTCATGTTCACACTAGAACACGCTATAGCCTAAATGCGCCCGTGAGAAGTTCAGGCTGACCCACTGAATTAATTATTTTAAAGGGGAACAATTTTAAAAATAAAGTATCAATATTTAGGCCTATTCATAAATTATTAAATGGTAATTGCCTTTAAAAAGGGGGCAACCAATGCATTTTTGAGGTGTGTTAGAGTCGACCATGGCAAAAGTGTCATCATGGAAAAGATTAAACGGGAAATTAACAATTGGATGATTATAGTAGTATGATTATATTAGGCTATATAAAATATTACAGTTTGTTTTATGTCTTTTTTATGCAACTCTTTAATTAAAGGCCTCTCATTTGATTATATTAAGACTGTTTAATTTTATAAATAGCCTATTTTTCTTAATTGTTAGAACGTTCTTCAACAATTATCTTAAAATTATTAAACGCCCAAATTCATTCATAATTAGGCTATATTACCATTTATCTAAAATTCTAAATTATTCTAAAATGTATTTTAAGGATTGCCAGACAAAACACAAACATACGCGCTTTTGGGTGAAGTCGCGGGCTTGACCTTGAATCTTTGTTTTTAAAGTAAACTAATTATATTTTTAATGCAATCATAGTCCTTGTAGAAACCGTTTTGCACAATTTTGGCACATTGTTCGAATATGTTCATACACTCAAAAAAAGATTTTAAGCCTTATTTTTTAAAGTTTTAAGGTTTATCAGTTTATTAATAGCCTAAATCAAATTGAATTTAATAATTCTTACGTATTTTAATTTAATAATTGATTAAGGATTGTTAAATTACTCAATTAAAATACGTAATGATTTTTCAATTCAATTTGATGTAATTTTACTAATAAGTAAAATTGCTTAAACCTTAAAAAAAGATTTAAAATATATTTGAGTGTATTATTCGGAAATGTTCACTGAGACAAAATATCATCTTTTGTGTTCCACAGAAAAAGGGTTTAATGGTTGTTTTAATACCGTCGGTCTGTAAAACGTTCTAACTTTCATGCAATGACATTTGTTGTTGTTGTTGTTGTTGACATTTTAAGTTATGTTTGCAAAACGAAATCTACATATCAAAACATTTATTTCCGTTTCTCGACGGACAGCTCGTGCAGTTTCTTAGACCGCGTCTTGCGCTATTACTGTTTCATTCATGTAGCCACGTAATTAACACACATAATTAATAATTAATGACTGAGTGTG